>NC_079219.1:55885681-55900681 GCF_029633865.1 Lampris incognitus
TCTCCATCGCTGTCCCTGCTGCTGCTGACCGAGGTCCTGTAAGTGTAAAACACGTCCTCCCCCTCTGACATGTCTTTCAAATCACTGGTCAGCTCCACTGAAGATGGGCGGGGCTTACGGACGCCATGGCGAACCCTGGGACTTCGCCTGCCAGGGACAAAACAGAGTAAGGGTGGTTTCGCTTTAAAAATGACCACCCTGTAGATTCAAATGCAGAAGAAAGTCCTTTTATGAGGCTTCCAATCATGGGCATGCTTGAGACGACAGCCGACATCCGAATATCCAAATCCCGCTTCTCATTTGAAAAGGTCACACTCGTCCCAGCTGTCCCCGGTCGCTGCTCCACCCCCTCTGCTGATCCGGGGGTGGGGGGCTGCAGACTACCACGTGCCTCCTCCCATGCACGTGGAGTCGCCAGCCGCTTCTTTGCACCTGACAGTGAGGAGTTTGGCCAGGATCACGCCATTCCCCCCCCCCCCCGAACAGGTGCCCCAACCGACCAAAGGAGGCGCTAGTGCGGCAAACAGGACACATACCCACATCCGGCTTCCCACCCGCAGGCACGGTCAACCAAGCTGATCCCCGTCTTGGTAGGCAACGGAATAGACCGCCACACCACCCGGACGCCCCGGTAATACCGACTCTGAGTAAGAAGCGAACTCGTGGCGAGCAAGCAGAACTGACAGAATAAGCTTGTAAAATATAAAGTCAGTGGATGACACTCAGGCGCAACTAAGGATTGGGTTACGCGGTGGGGGGAGTCGTCACGGTAACGTAACGCCGGTGGTAACTCGGCTTCGTTTCAAACAAGGCCTCTGGGATTTGGTTCGTGCAAACTCCACCGCAATTACCGCCCGTCACCATTGACAAGCGGCGACACAAACAGCAATCCTCAGGATCAGTTGAAGCACTCGCTTCCAGTCGTACGCCGACAGTCGACAAGTGCAGTCAAAACAAACACTACGATAGGGATTTTTCCCCCACTGGGTCCTCCCACCGCGACTGACGTTATTCTCAATACTGAAATCTGCAAGCGTGGCTGAATTTAATAGAGGTGGGCGGATGAGGTGGGCGCCTGCTTCCGGTGTGGGAAGATGGCGGCGCGAATTCACGTTTCAGTACCGTCCACGCAGGGTCTTTGTCCACGTCTGCGTTTTAAGTTTCGTCTTCGTTTGACGGCGAGCTTGGTCTGCTGCATCCGGTGGGCCCGAGGACCCACCTTGCGCTGCCCGGACCCTGCCCGGAGCTGCAACTGAAGAGGTATGACAAGACGCGGAAGCGGGGGCAGGCTAAGCTAAGTGCTAGCCCATGCAGACCGGCCGTTCCGACAGTCATCCTGGCTGGCGTTCGTTCCCTTGAACAGTGTCATTTCATTTCACGTACAAATGAAGTGCTCCCGATTCCTGGACGTTGAAGTTATTACGACAGCGAGTTACGGCTGAGGTCCAGAATGAAACATCGCCATTATTTAAACCACTGGCATTTTCCCCGGGCATATACGGGGTCAGCGTTGCAAGTCGTACCAGTTGGGTGTGTTCGGGGGGGATCTAGAAGGCAGACTTTTGGTCTCTAGATTCTCCAGCGTGACGGACCTCCTCGGGACCGGATTCCAGACCATGCCTCCCACCACACGCCGACACACCGGGCCACTGCAGAATTAGGGAAAGGAGGTTGAGAGAGAACGAGAGAAATGTCGGCTCATATACGTGTGTATACACATCTTGTGTGCGAGCGGGTGTGTACCTCTCTTTGTTGTTGCCCAGGCCAAGGTGCTGTGTGATTAACTTGCTGTAGGCCTGGAATGTGGTGTTGTTCATTTTGGGGCTCCTGGTGGTCCGGTTGGAGCTGAAGAAGGTGTGATGATCGACACAGGACCTCCACAGGTTCTTGCAGGTCTTAGGGCAGGGCAGAGCCAGACACACCTCGCAGTCCTGAGTCTCCCCCTGCGAGACATGGCGGCCGGGGTCCAATTATCCAACTCAATCCTGTGTTTTTCTGTGTCAAGTGTCAGATAATCTACATATTTGCATGCTCTCAAAAGTCCAGCGGTGGACCGACTCACATGTTTGCGTTTGAGATGGATGAGAAAGCGTTTCCTCTTGAAGGAGATCTTGATGATGTTCCCCCTGCGTGAGAGGACGGTACGAGGGTTTTAAGGGCTAGAAGACAAAGGGCCGCAACAAACCGCTCTAACCGGCGCCGCCGGCACTCACCAAGGGAAGAAGCTGCAGCAAATCATATTGCAGAATATTGCAACGCCGTTTGAGGCCAAACCCACCAACGCCGGGCCATGGTTGGAGTCCTGAGAGGGAGGTTTGTGTGGTGGTGGGGGTTGTGGGGGGGAGGGAAATGGTTACAATACACAGCTGCATGTAGCATTGTTATTCGCATTTTCTTACACAATGCAGGAAGTACGTTTTCACATTCACGGACTGTCAGCGTTTTTTATTACCCACGCAGAGGGCTGCTGTAGTAGCCCTCTGTGTGCTGCCGTCGGAACGTTAGCCCTACAAAATAACAGTTACAGCGACAGTGTTGAAAATTGTGAGCAAAAACTGGAGCGAGAGAGGATACATCAAGAGATGAACCCAAGAGGTGGTGCTACCATGGCAGCGTGCAGCTCCATGCCGTACAACTCCAGCGTCCGCGCCGTGTTCAGGAAACACAGCTCGGCCTCACTCTGCTTCAGGCCCCTGCGGACACACACAAAGAGCTGAAAGCCCAAGATGGCCGACTCGACGACAAAGCGGCGGCGCGTGAACGGCGACAATTAAGGGGAAAAAGGTTCGGCTTGCAGTACTTGTGCTGTAGGTGCAGATCCTCCACCCTGGAGAGGAAGTCATCGTCCTGCCCTGGGAGGAAGTGATACTTGGACAGGTAGCCGGGGAGATGAGACGGACAGCGATCACCCAGCTCCGCTGTGGGGGGGAGAGAGAGAGAGAGGAAGCGAGAGGCTCGGCGTTACGAGACACACAAACGAGCGAGCGGAGCTGCTCGCACACAGACGCATCAATTTCTGAGCGACAGTGGCGAACCACTTACTGTGTGACCTTCCATTACAGGAACAATCACTCGCATTGATAAGAGTGACACCGTTAATCATTGGTTTTTCTGAGACAGAGCGAGAGACAGAGAGAGAGAGAGAGAGAGAGAGAGAGAGAGAGAGAGAGAGAGAGAGAGAGAGAGAGAGAGAGAGAGAGAGAGAGAGAGAGAGAGAGAGAGAGAGAGAGAGAGAGAGAGAGGGAGGGAGGGAGGGGAAGTCCACTTACATTGAACAGTGTAAGAGGCCAATACTACAGCTGCACTCAGCGGGCACTTCAACCTGCAATCAGACTCTGTGATTACATACTGTAACAACTATGCCCCAAATGGAGGCCGTGCAACACCAGGAAATTGTTTTTTTAAGTATGTGCTTATGTGTGTATATATATATATATATATATATATATATATACATACATATATATTTGTGGCACACATGCACACATATAATATGTTCCCATTGCGCCCAACTGACCTTCCCTCTCTGATGTCGCTCCTGATCTGCAGGAAGTACAGGTGCCTGCAGACACAAGGCAAAAGGAATTTAAATCACCACGAGATCTCAGAACAACCCACATCATTTACTGTCGGTGTACCACAAAAAAATGTGTGTTGTTCCCCCCCCCCTTCCTTTAACAGCTGATACTGCCTAACGTGTTTAGAAATGAGTCAGAATGAATTGGAAACTGTCAAAAGTTAAACTGACAATTCATCAACGGCGTTTCTTCCTGGACTCCTACGAAAAACACCAAGGTGTACATTACGGTTTCTGCAGCACACCACACAGTAAAATCCTGAGTGTTAATTTAACTCCGAGAGTGTAAACGTGAACCCAAGAGGACCCATTTGTACACTCTCAGAGTTAAATTAACACTCGGGTTTTTACCGTGTAGCTACATTTCCATCATGCTATTTTTTTCTCCCCAATTTTAGTCGGCCAATTGCCCCGCTCTTCTGAGCCGTCCCGGTCGCTCTTCCAAGCCGCCCCGGTCGCTCTTCCAAGCCGCCCCGGTCGCTCTTCCAAGCCGCCCCGGTCGCTCTTCCAAGCCGCCCCGGTCGCTGCTCCATGCCGATCCGGGGAGGGCTACAGACTACCACACGCCTCCTCCGATACATGTGGAGTCGCCAGCCGCTTCTTTTCACCTGACAGTGAGGACTTTCACCAGGGGGACGTAGCACGTGGGAGGATCACGCCAATCCCCCCAGTTCCCCCTCCCCCCTGAACAGACGCCCCGACTGACCAGAGGAGGCGCTAGTGCAGCGACCAGGACACATACCCACATCCGGCTTCCCACCCGCAGACACAGCCAATTGTGTCTATAGGGACGCCCGACCAAGCCGGAGGTAACATGGGGATTCGAACCAGCGATCCCCGTGTTGATAGGCAATGGACTAGATCGCTACGCTACCCGAATTACCTTCGAAAAGCATCTAACTTCTACCAGACACGCATGCTTTAGGAAAACACACTCACAGACCTCGTCTGTTCATGTTGCAGGGAGTTGGGGTCCGAGATGAAGAACCGTACTCTTAAATTCAGATAGAAGGGAGAGACGAGCCCTGAGGGGAGGAGATGTCACCTTATCAGTAACAAATTCTGCATCACAACTTCCCCTCAACCTCAAGCCAAACCGATCAAAGAAAATACGTGACACTGTAATAAGCGATGGCTCCAAGTAAAGACAGCGTTATTTGTCAAAATCTGGTACCTTTCAGCTGCTTCTTCAATGGTTTTTCGGGCTCCAACCACCTCTGAAGGAGAAACAGGCCAAGACGAGGCAACATAAACAACATAGCCTGTGGTTTTTTTTTCCAGGTCAAGAAACTACAACACGGTACATTACAATCTCGGGGGAAGTGCACAGCAAGATAAGGTTAAAGGCCAGCTCACCGGAGTGGGTGTGTTGGTTGTGATGGAGCAGATGGATGTGCTGGATTCTCGGAGCTGCAGACTGAACAGTTGCCTCTCCAGGAGGCCCAGATAGTCACAAACGAGGTCCAACAGAATCGCACCTTCGTCCTGTTTCTGGAAGGCAAGAACAACGTAGTCCCGCTGTTATGCTTAACGTGGCGGTCTTGAAGAATTCCACAACCCAGTAGATCTCTCGCTAGTTGACCATCTTTGAAGATTCTCCCTTGATTGGTCCACCAGAGAGGAGGTCCGCCTTATCCTCTGTAGCGGGCCACTCACTGCTCGCTAGCTAAATAAAGGTCAGCTCCAATCTTGTGTAAATTTATGCTCCACTTCATTTCACCTCACTCGCAGTTTTGGACTTGAGCACTGGCACACTTGCGTGGCATGTTTCTGTGAAGGGCTCAAGTTCACGCTTGCAACCAGTATGTTCTGAGGAAACCCAATCAATTGAGACATACTACTGTGATGATGTCACATATTAACTCCCTTAAAGTGATGGAAACCATGAAAATGAACCCGTTTTCCAAACAATTTGGGGATGGGGAGGTGGCTTTACCCGATGTAAAGTTTCAGCCAATGGTCACTAGCCATCTTCTCCAATACAAATTGGAGGAGGACATGTCAACGCTGTTGATATTGTTGTTGCGTTTTCAACATTTTAGTTCGCCGCCGGCAGGTGTCATCTATTGTATGTCATTGATGTGATGCATTAAGGGATATACACCAATGAGCCAAAACATAATGACCACCTGCCTAATATGCTGTTGGTCCTCTGTGTGCCGCCAAAACAGCGCCGACCCACCGACACATGGACTCCCCTGAAGGTGTCCTGTGGTATCTGGCACCAAAACAAAATATTAGCAGAAGATCCTTCAAGTCCTCCTGTAATTTGCGAGGTGGGGCTGCCACAGATCAGACTTGCTGTTCCAGCACACTCCCACAGATGCTCAACCAGACTGAGATCTAGAGAATTTAGAGGCCAGGGCAACACCTTGAACACTTCATCATGTTCCTCAAACCATTCCCTAACAATGTGCAGTGTGGCGGGGCGCAGTTTCCTGCTCAAAGAGACCACTGCCATCAGGGAATACCATTACCATGAAGGGGTGTATCTGGTGTGCAATGATGTTTAGGTAGGTGGCACACGTCAAAGTAACATCCACATGAATGGCTGGACCCCGGGTTGCCCAGCAGAGCATTGCCCAGAGCATTACACTCCCTCCACCGGCTTGTCGTCTTCCCACACTGCATCTTGGTGCCATCACTTCCCCGGGTAAATGGCGCACATGTACATGGCCATCCACGTGATGATGTAAAGGAAAGCAGGACTCATCGAACCAGGCGACCTTCTTCTACTGCTCCAAGGCCCAGTTCGTGTGCCCATTGTAGGTACTTTCAATAATGGATAGGTGTCATCATGGGCACTCTGACCAGACTGTGGCTATGCAGCCCCATATGAAGCAGGGTGTGATGCACTGCATGTTGTGAAGCATTCCTCCCGTAACCATCATTAAAATGTTCTGTGACTTGTGCCAGAGTAGATGTTCTGTTGGTTCGGACCAGCCAGGATAGCCTTCGTTGCCCTCACACGTCAATGAGCCTTGGGCACCCAACACCTTGTCGCCAGTTTGTGGTTTGTCCCTCCTCGGACCACTGTCAGTAGGTACTCACCACTGCTGACCGGGAGCACCCCACAAGCCTTGCTGTTTCAGAGATGCTCTGACCCAGTCGTCTGGCCATAACAATTTGGCCCTTGTCAAAGTCGCTCAGGTCTTTACTCCTGCCAATTTCTTCTGCATCCAACATGTTGACTATGAGGGCTTACCATGTAATCTACCCAGACCTAGACATGTGCTTGTTTGGAAATGATCAACATTATTCGGTTCGCCTGTGAGTGGTCATAATGTTTTGGCTCATCAGTGTATGCTTGGCACACAAGATCTGTTTGGAGCAGTATTAGTAGAAGGGCACATCAAGTGCGTCAAGTGTGCATTGACAAATCTGACTGTGTCATTTCTGGGATCAGGACTCACGCTCACTTGATATCTGGCACATGGACGCACAGACAAGACTGCAATACCACAAGTGTTGGCAGTTGGAACAGACCAATACTATCTTTGTCAGACGAAGCAGAGCTTCTCCAGAGAGGAAGTCCTGCCTTGTCCTCTCTGGTGGACCAATCACCGCCGACTGAAGTAAAACGTGTCAGTTCCTATCATGGCTAATACGCGCAGCTTGAAGGCTTTTCAAGGGAAGCTGTTGCACCAGCACCGTTTTTTTTCTTTCTTTCATGCAAACTCTTTCAGAAGCAAAGGCTTTCATGAATTGAGAGTGAGCTGAATCATTATTGTTTTACCACAGTCGACGATAGACAGTAACAAAATGGACATTGGCTGAAATGAATACATTCTGATGCAAGCAGATATATTCTTACGTTCTTCAATACTCTGAATATAGTTTTATGATATAGTTTTTCCTCTACTTTAGCACTGCATTTATGTCCTTAGTGTCCTTTTTGTTGAGCATCCCAAAAAGTCAAAATCCTCAAATTTGCAAACATACTGAGCTAACAACAACAAAAACCCTCAACTTGAGCATATAGCTATAAGAATTCTGAAAACGTATACTGAAGACGAGTACAGGAGCTCCGAGAGACACACAGGGTGACAGAAAGTGCCTTGATAAACGGACGTCGCATCCAACACTGGAATGGATTCATTTCAGAAGAAAATGCTGTATTTGCCATATCATTACCACCTTCCTCTGTGTGTGCAGGTGTGAGTGCGATGGTTTAAGGTGGAGAGTGGGGTCATTTGTTGACAACAAGAAAGGCTTTTCAAGTGTAAACCACCAGTTTTCCCAAAACGCATTGTATGCAGCACTGGGTGGAAAAGTCCTTGAAACCAAGGTCACGTCGCTCAGTGTGAGAAGCAGATCAATGGAGACGAGAAAGAGGAGTCTCTCGCCACGTCTCGCGCTGACAGTACAATCATTAGCAAAGCACAGAGACAGATACGAGCAACACATGATCTCTGCAGTGACGGAGAAGGACGAGCAAGGGTGTGTGTGTGTCTGTCTGGGTGTGCGCACTTGCACGCGTTACTCACACTGACTCTGAAAGTGTGGATAGTGCCGTCCAGCAGCTGAACTAGGCAGAGTAGGTCAGGTTTTGGCATGTCTGTTACCAAGGTAACTCGGCCTCCCTCTCAAGATAAACAACCCGCCATCCGCTCATCACTATCAAGGAACCTAGGAGCGACAGAAACACACACGTACTCAACACATGGAAATCGTCAAGATGTTTCAAAACTGCTGTCTTCCTAACAAAATCCCTCACAGATGATGACACTGTGTGGTGAGCAATATGTGTGTTGGACACAGTATCAGGCACTGGTGACTAATGCGCCATGAATGCGAAGGAGTGACTCTGTATTACTCTTTGTGTTTGCATGTGTGCGTACAAGTGTGCGTGTGTGTGTGTCTGAGTAATCCATTATTATTTGGCCTGGGTCTCAACATGTCCTTTCCTTCCCTCTCCCTCCTGCCCTCCCTCTGTGTGTCTCCGCGTTCTGCAGGGAGCTGAATGATAAGAATGCTAAGTATTCCCTGAGTTAAGCACACCCCTTCTGTACAAGGGGGGAGCAGACCTCAGACCTGCTGCTAGCAGCGCTGCACACAAGCGTGCACGCACGTACACCACCCCACACCCACACACACACACAATACAAGCAAACACAAACAGGTGCATGCACACACACGCGCATGACATGCATGTGCACACACACACACATTCATTCGACAGCACTGTTATAGTACAACGTTGTTATTTGCAGGTGTTACGGGCACAAAGCCAAGGAGTTACCCATGCTCTAAAAAATCTATATATCTAAATGTGCGTGCGCACCCTGATGTGCGTGTTTGAATGTGTGTGTACATACATGTATTTCGCCCCGGTTGTCAGGTCAGCTATTCAGTGGCTCCGGGCTGACTTGTCCGAGAGGCGTTCTGAAAGACACACAAAGTTTTTCTAGTTAATGTTTGAACGCAGTGACACGCTCAGAATACATCAAGCGGAGCTGGTCTTGGTCCGGGTGACTTATTTTCCACGGAAGCGGGTCCAGGTTGAGAGCACAAGCCTGCGCAGTATTGATTTCACACGTGCATATTATCACTGACCACGTCTTCTCAAGTACGTGTAATACTTGTGTTATTGCAGCAAGTATAACAGGAGCATGATCAATCTGGCATATCACGTGCTTATATATAAGTTGTAATTAACTTATATTAAAGAGGTCTCGCAACTTTCAGGGGGGCTACGTGTAGGTTTGGGGGCTGTGCTGTGAAGTTATCAACGCAACACTCTCGTGTGGTTTGCCAAAAGAAACGCACGCGGACGCTCGTTCACCACAACACCCGCAGCGCACACGCAGACCCACGTCTGCTGTAAACACACGTAAGCGAGGCCGTGTCGGACGTCACAGGCAGGGCCTCGAGCGCACGACCCGCGCCGCGCCCGTGACCTCTCGCGTACTTTGAGCAAGCGCGGACGAGCGAGAGAACCCCCCCCCTGTTGCCAGGCGCCAGCCGAACCGGCTGCACCCCGAAAGGAGGAACACGCCGACCCGCAAACTCTCCCTCTAACCCCCCCCCCTCTCGGCCTATAGAAGGACGTTTCGGGGAGGGGGGGGGAGAGAAGACGTTAGCTAAAACAAAGATGCTTTTACTACCTCAGTCGTCCTGCTTCAGAGACGGCGCGTTTCTTATTTAGTTTCCTTTTCTTCTCCTCCCCCCCCCCACTCTCCTCCTGGCGGCCCGGGGGTCGTGCTCCGGTGCGGAGAGCGGTCGGGACGGGGCGCGTCCTCCGGCGGGCCCTGGTTTCAGGTAAATATCCGGGACAAGTTTTCTCATCCCCGCCGGTCGCGGCGCGATTATGCGCGGCCCCGCCCCTTCGCCGCGCGCGCGCGCTCGCGCGAGACGGAGACGCGCGTCTCCCGACACGGCCGCGGAGCGGAAAACGGCCGGGCGGGTACGGGAAGCGCTCCAGGCGTCTTTGCAAAATAAAGCGCCTTATTTTAAAGGGGCTCTCGATTACACGTGGACTCTTTGAAACTAATGAGCGACGCTAAAAGCCCTGCACATTTACGAGGTGTTGAGACATTTTGCCCCGCTATTTTCAATTAGCGCAGTGTTTCCCCAACCCAGTCCTCAAGGACCCCCCCTATCCTGCAGATTTTCATTGTAACCCTGCATAGGTGGCCCCCCGCTTGTACTTACTCGACCAATCATCTCGCAGCACTTAATTATGCAAGGTGTGCAACGTCTGACAAAATTCAATGCTGATTGGTTGAATAACTACAAACAGGTAACCTGTTCAGGGTTGCAAAGAAGATATGCAGGATAGGGGTTCCTTGAGAACTGGGTTGAGAAACACTGGATTAGCGTATGTCATGTATTTACTTTGTTATTGTTTGTACCCTTATTTTCGTAATACACTACCGGGTATTGGTCACGTGACATTCAATCTCTGCGCACTTCCTGATATGCTGTATAGAAACGTTTGCGCACTGTTCCCTTTGGCACTTTGGATATCTCTATGCATCTTTGGATGGGGTGTATATTTGCCATGTTTGTTTTATAATGAACTTTCTTCAAGAATCTGCACATGAATATGAACAATGTTCAATAAAAAATTTTTTTTTTAAATGAAGCGCTTTATTTTATCGTTAGGGCAATAAATACGTTGGGGTTGAATAAACTGCGCAGTCGAAAGGTATTTAAAAAAAAAACTTTATCGCTGCCCTTACAAAAAAAAGTATACTTGTGCAACCGGTTATTTTCTTGCCCGGTGCGGGATTCGCTACTAGTTGTACTGCACCACAAGGCGACATCACTGACCGCTCGACTAAAGGGTCAGATCCGTTAGCTAGGGGCTATAGCTAGGGGATAAAGTGTCTTATTAGTAGTTTACAGTCGCCACCCTCTCCCGGAAGTGCGCCCTCTGTTATTCCCGCGCTCCGAAGAGACTTCTGAGGGATCTGCACCCTTCCGGATCCCACCGCTGCCACCAATGTAACCGGTTATTTTCTTGCCCGGTGCGGGATTCGATACGAAGTGTACTGCACCACAAGGCGACAACATTGACCGCTCGGCTAAAGGGTCAGCCCCGTTAGCTAGGGGCTAACGTGTCTTATTACTAGTTTACACTTGGAAGTTGAGTTTGTTAAGTAAACTTAAGTAAAGTTCAAGTGTATTATCAATATACTAGTAGTATACTTGTAAGTAAGTACCTAAAACGTAAACTGAGTTTTTGGTTGGAAACAAGCACACTAATAGCACCCTGGAATAAGCTGCTTAAGGAAGACTGTGGTCAGGTGAGAGGCGTTGGAGTGGTTCAGTCTCCTTCACTTTAGAGTTAGCCTTCTGTGTGTGGAAATATGTGCAAAATCAGCTTTTAAGCAGCCAAAGCAATGGAAATGTATGCATATATTGATATAGTATATGCTGCGTAAACTCAGCAGATCACCTGCTCTGAGATGAGGACGCAATACTGGGTGGTAATACGTTAAAAAAAATGTTCTCTGAAAATAAACGGGGGCACATGGTGCCGCTGACTCCTCTGGCTTGCTGTCCGTCGCCACCTGCAGGAGACATGGGGTCATGTCCTATCATACAAAAAACACATTTCGCTCGTGTTATGTGAGACATACCAAGCGTTGGCCAACATTTCTGTAGTTCGCCGGTAAGCGAGGCAGTGAGACAGACAGACAGACAGATAGACTGACTGAAAGACAGACAGAAAGGCCGAGACAGACTGGGACAGACTGAAAGACAGACAGATAGACTGAGACAGACTGAAAGAGACAGACAAACTGAGACAGACACACAGACAAACAGACAAACAGACAGAAAGGCAGACAGACAAACAGACAGGCAGACAGAAACACAGACAGACAGACAGAAAGGCAGACTGACAGACAAACGGACAGACAGACTGAGACAGACAGAGACAGATGCACAGACAGACAGACTGACTGACTGAGACAAATAGACTGAGACAGACAGACAGACTGACTGAAACAGACAGACTGAGACTGAGACAGACAGACAGACTGAGACAGACAGAATGACAGACAGACAGATAGATAGACTGAGATAGAAAAACAGACAGATGGACAGACAGACTCAGACAAACAGACTGAGACAGAAAAACAGACAGACAGACAGATAGATAACTAGACTGAGACAGACCGACAGACAGACACAGAGACAGACAGACAGACAGACAGACAGACAGACAGACAGAGACGGACAGACAAAAGTGGCGCCTGCAGAAGATTTTGAAGGAGGTGACCAAAGAGGGGCTGGTGACACCCAAATGTCCTTAAAATCTGGAGCATATTCTTTACATTAGTCCCATAACAGCAGCTTCGAGAGGAGAGAGACATAATTTGGTAAATTAATGCAGATGACCATTTGGACATAACAGATTGAGAAACTTGAGAAACAGACACTTGAGAAATTGACAATATTGTGCTCAAGCCACATTGGCAGTCTCCTTTGTCACAGTAGTTATGCAGTAGTGGCGTAATGTAATAATATCAGGTAGCAAGTTCAGGCCCTGCAATTGTCTCTTGTAAGAATTATAGGAATGCTGATCTGAGGCCAAGAAGGTTATCAGGAAGTGCATATGGTCATGTGACCTTAACCAGTGACACAAAGTTCGCTTGTTTTTTTTTTTTTTGCTTTAGAGGGTGGGCTGATAGCAGGGGTGGCCGGGTGTTGATAGATAGATAGATAGATAGATAGATAGATAGATAGATAGATAGATAGATAGATAGATAGATAGATAGATAGATAGATAGAGAATCAGTCAAGCAATTATTATACCATCCATATATTGTATAATTTTATATAACATTTATACAAATATGTGTTCACGTGTAGATGACCCCCCCCCCGTCCCTCGGATCAGGGATGGTCGTTCCCTCTTCACATAGATGGCCTCTCTGACTCCCCGTTCAAACCAGCGTTCTGGACTCCGCAGTCTACACCGATCTACAGGCCAGCTGCCACTCTTTTAGAGATGAGGATGTGCACACCTTTGATAGCGAGGAACGCTGGTTTGAACGGGCAGTCAAAGAGGCCATCTATGTGAGGAGGGAACTACCATCCCTGAACTGAACGGGGGGGGGGGCTAAGAGTACATCTGTCGCCATTTTACAATGCTGCGATTGCAACTGCTCCCCAATCCTCTGTGAATAGTACACATGGCCATTGACGCTACGTTTACACAACGGTCTTGCTTAAAACGGGGACGTTTTTCCTTTAGAGTTCTGAAAAAGTTCCGTGCTCAGACCAGTGGCGTAACCAGGAATATTTTTTTTAGGTGGGCCTGAGTGAAAATGGGTGGACCAAAATTTTCCAGCAATAATCCTTCAAACGAGACGCCAATTCGAACACATTATAGCAGTAATGTGTTGCGCGGAACACTAATTTAGGCTGCGAGGGTGGCTCATCCACAGCAGACACATCTGGCGGTGGCATGGTCAAGGGAATCGTCTCACCGTCGTCAGAGGGGGGAGGAGAAGCTGTAGCCTCCTCTGTCGTTCTCTCCGGCGGTATCTCACTCTCATTGGGCGGCTCAGTCGGTGCTGGAGCAGGTGTGCTTTCCTCCTCCTCCTCCATCCGTGGCTTTTTAAAAAAGCGGGAGATTGAACTTTGTTTCGCCATTCCATAAGTTATGCCTAACTGTTGGCTATTGACTAGTTAGCAGCAGTGGAAAATACAGAGCGTGATTGTATGCGCGCTCAGATGTTGCAGTTCTACGTACGTAAAAGGGGCCGGCCTACGTGCTTGTAAGCCAGCGTGATTGGGTGGGCCTGGGCTTGAAATGGGTGGTCAGGCCAGGCCCACCCCTGGTTCCGCCCCTGGCTCAGACGACATCGTTTTGAATACGATCCGCACGCACACGGATCCGCAAAAAAAAAAAGACTGAAAACGCTGTAGTACGCATGCCAGGCCAGTAGTCGGCCGTGTCACTTTGTAGTGGAGAGCTCTTCCGGTTGACCCCCCCCCCCCAATAACACCTGGCGCCTGCGCACAAACGCTTTCTTCTCAGAGCGGCGAGTGAACAGCCGGACGATGGCGAGTGTACGCTCGAAAACGGATCATTTTGTCTGGACGGACGATGCAGTGGAGTTGTTGCTGCGCGCGACCCTAGACTATAAAGCATCAAAATTGCGGGAAAACGTTAATTGGGAATCACGCCATGCAAATCTACACTTTGCCGGAGGAGCGTTAATAAACTCAGCAGAGACAACGACACAAACGCCGCTCGCTAATCCGCCATTGGTTAATGTCGTTTTCTCACTCGCGCATGGCTGTTCGACTGAAAACGTTAGTACGCATGTGCGAAGCGGAGCCGTGACGTCACCGTTTTTGCCGGGAGTCTGCGTTTCACTCTGGCACCCGGTTTCAAAAGTTTGCGTTTTCGGGGCCCCCAAAACGCCGTTGTCGTGTGAATGAACGGCCAAAACGCCAACAATACTGTAAACTACTAATAAGACACATTAGCCCCTAGCTAACGGGTCTGACCCTTTAGCCGAGCGTAACCGGTTACTTTCTTGCCCGGTGCGGGATTCGATACGGGGTGTACTGCTCCACAAGGCGACATCACTAATCGCTCGGCTAAAGGGTCAGATCCGTTAGCTAGTGGCTAACGTGTCTTATTAGTAGTTTACACTACTAATAAGACACGTTAGCTAGGGGCTAACGTGTCTTATTAGTAGTTTAAACTAATGTTTTCTCACTCGCGCATGGCTGTTCGACTGAAAACGTTAGTACGCATGTGCGAAGCGGAGCCGTGACGTCACCGTTATCGCCGGGAGTCTGCGTTTCACTCTGGCACCCGGTTTCAAAAGTTTGCGTTTTCGGGCCTCCATACTTTACCGTTTTATGTTGAAAGCGTTGCCGAGTAAACGGCGGGTGAAACTCTGGTTGATGGGTCACGGTAATTTGCATAGGAAACGAGATCATTGGTCACG
>NC_079219.1:55910681-55915681 GCF_029633865.1 Lampris incognitus
ACCCCCGACACCAGTTGGCTAACTAACGCTGATGTCTTTGCAAGCCCGATGATTCCTCGTTGCAAGAGGTACACGGTCGATGTTCGGGGGGGAAGCGACTGCGAATAACCATCAGGCTTTGCCGCCGCCTGTCAGACAAACTTGAGAGGTGCAGAAATTCCACGGGAGCGTAAGAACAAATCTGAACTGGTGAACGAGGCCCGGTCTTTTCAACAGGACCGCACTGCCAACAGCACGAACCGCTGTCGTAACCTTAAACGATAAAACGGAGAGGGCGATAAAAGAGAGGCGAGCAAAGCCAACCACACAAGCGATAGTCGGCGCAATCAGAAGCCCTGCCGATGTAAAACCCGTTCCCGGAGCTGACTCTGTTGTCCCCCCCCCCCCCCCCGCCTCCCTTGCTCAGGGACCTCAAACCGGAGAATATCCTGCTGGACGGCGAGGGTCACGTGATGCTGACCGACTTCGGGCTGTGTAAAGAGGGCGTGGCCATCGGTGGAACCACGCACACGTTTTGTGGCACTCCCGAGTACCTAGCCCCAGAGGTGCTCAAGGGCCACTCCTACTGCCCGGCGGTGGACTGGTGGAGCCTGGGCAGTGTGCTGTTTGAGATGCTCTACGGGCTGGTGAGGGAATTTTCGAGTGTATGTGTGTGTGTGTGAGAGAGAGAGAGAGACCCTAAATAAAACAATCATCTCTAATTATTTATCAAGTACATTTTGAAGTTGCACAACAGTAATCCTATTTCTTCTCAAGATCTTTCCTTTCACTGATGTATAGACCAACTCTTGTGGCACGGTGGCGCAGTGGTTAGCATGGTCGCCTCACAGCAAGAAGGTCCTGGGTTCAAGCCCCGGGGTAGTCCAACCTTGGGGGTCGTCCCGGGTCGTCCTCTGTGTGGAGTTTGCATGTCCAAGAAGGTCCTGGGTTCGAGCCCCTGGGTAGTCCAACCTTGGGGGTCATCCCGGCTCATCCTCTGTGTGGAGTTTGCATGTCCAAGAAGGTCCTGGGTTCGAGCCCCTGGGTAGTCCAACCTTGGGGGTCGTCCCGGGTCGTCCTCTGTGTGGAGTTTGCATGTCCAAGAAGGTCGTGGGTTCGAGCCCCTGGGTAGTCCAACCTTGGGGATCATACTGGGTCATCCTCTGTGTGGAGTTTGCATGTCCAGGAAGGTCCTGGGTTCGAGCCCCTGGGTAGTCCAACCTTGGGGGTCGTCCCGGGTCGTCCTCTGTGTGGAGTTTGCATGTCCAACAAGGTCCTGGGTTCGAGCCCCTGGGTAGTCCAACCTTGGGGGTCGTCCGGGTCGTCCTCTGTGTGGAGTTTGCATGTCCAGGAAGGTCCTGGATTCGAGCCCCTGGGTAGTCCAACCTTGGGGGTCGTCCCGGGTCGTCCTCTGTGTGGAGTTTGCATGTCCAAGAAGGTCCTGGGTTCGAGCCCCTGGGTAGTCCAACCTTGGGGGTCATCTCGGCTCATCCTCTGTGTGGAGTTTGCATGTCCAGGAAGGTTGTGGGTTCGAGCCCCTGGGTAGTCCAACCTTGGGGGTCGTCCCGGCTCGTCCTCTGTGTGGAGTTTGCATGTCCAAGAAGGTCCTGGGTTCGAGCCACTGGGTAGTCCAACCTTGGGGGTCATCCCGGCTCATCCTCTGTGTGGAGTTTGCATGTCCAGGAAGGTCCTGGGTTCGAGCCCCTGGGTAGTCCAACCTTGGGGGTCGTCCCGGGTCGTCCTCTGTGTGGAGTTTGCATGTCCAACAAGGTCCTGGGTTCGAGCCCCGGGGTAGTCCAACCTTGGGGGTCGTCCCGGCTCATCCTCTGTGTAGAGTTTGCATGTCCAGGAAGGTCGTGGGTTCGAGCCCCGGGGTAGTCCAACCTTGGGGGTCATCCCGGCTCATCCTCTGTGTGGAGTTTGCATGTCCAAGAAGGTCGTGGGTTCGAGCCCCTGGGTAGTCCAACCTTGGGGGTCGTCCCGGGTCGTCCTCTGTGTAGAGTTTGCATGTCCAAGAAGGTCCTGGGTTCGAGCCCCGGGGTAGTCCAACCTTGGGGGTCGTCCCGGGTCGTCCTCTGTGTGGAGTTTGCATGTCCAAGAAGGTCCTGGGTTCAAGCCCCTGGGTAGTCCAACCTTGGGGGTCATCTCGGCTCATCCTCTGTGTGGAGTTTGCATGTCCAGGAAGGTCGTGGGTTCGAGCCCCTGGGTAGTCCAACCTTGGGGGTCATCTCGGCTCATCCTCTGTGTGGAGTTTGCATGTCCAGGAAGGTCGTGGGTTCGAGCCCCTGGGTAGTCCAACCTTGGGGGTCGTCCCGGCTCATCCTCTGTGTGGAGTTTGCATGTCCGAGAAGGTCCTGGGTTCGAGCCCCTGGGTAGTCCAACCTTGGGGGTCGTCCCGGGTCACCCTCTGTATGTATAGACCAACTCAAACACACACCCACACACACACACACAGAGAGAACAACTCTGTAGAAGTGTCCTGCTGTGGGGATGCAGTCCTCCCTCTGACCACCTGCGACCGTTTCTTGTCGTCTCTCACAGCCTCCGTTCTACAGCCGCAGTAAAGTTGAGATGTACGAGAGGATCCTCCACGCTCCTCTGAAGCTCCGCCGTGGGGCATCCCGGGCGGCCCGCTCTCTGTTAGAGGGGCTGTTGGAGAGAGACGCTTCCAAACGCTTAGGGGGGAGCCGTGACTTTGTACGTATATAAACAAACGAAACAAAGAACTACACACACACACACACACACACACACACACACAGCTCATAAGCTCCTCTTTGTATCTCCAGGTAGAACTTCAGTGTCATCCATTCTTTGTGTCAATCAACTGGGACGACCTCCTGGCCAGGAAAGTCCCGCCCCCATTCGTCCCAAACGTTGTAAGTGTGTCTTTGAGAGGGACCGAGGACGTCGTCATTATCATAATTACTGTTATTCATTTATGATCAGCGTCCCTGTGCTGAGTGTGGAGCAGTGGCGGCTGGCCAGTACGGGGCGCCGGGGCGCCGCCCCCCCTTCAAATATCAAGAGATGAAAATCTACTTAAATATAGTTTAGTTGCGTAATGCGAATAATGATGAAATAAAATGTGTTTTTCAGCCTGTCAGCAGCCATTAAGTATTGGTTCAAATGGTATTTGGTGGATTTCTGTCTGAGTACATATACTTCCTGGGTGGGGGGGCGCCGGCCACACCACACCTTACGTAAGCCCTCAAACCTGTGGCGAGCAGGTGACCTGAGGCTGCCGTCTGATTGGTTTCTTCAGATTTTCCAGGGGGCGCAGTTCTGTGCCGCCCCCCCAGACACGCCCACTTTTATTGGCAGCGAATTGGTATTGTTTTAATGTTTTTTGATCTGCTGTGATTGGGCGATTCTCGTGGCTGTCAATCATGTTCACGCCTCGTCTCGACTGTCAATCATCCACCGTCTACGAACCCTGATAAAAATCTATAGGCCGCGTCGTCCTTCTTAATAACTCTGTGACTGTGTGGACATTAAAGGCCAAGGCGAATTGCGCCCCCCCCCCCAAATTTTTTTAGCACCAGCCGCCACTGGTGTGGATTATGGCGGAGGGTGTGAATATTGTCTCTCTGCTTTCCCCAGGCCGGTCCCTGTGACGTCCGCTACATTGACCCCGAGTTCACGCGACAACCCGTTCCCGCCTCCGTGGGTTTGAGTGACCGGTGTCATGGCGGCGAGGCGGGCGGAGCCTTCTCGGGATTCTCCTACATGCCCCCACTGGAGTGCGAGGTGGCCGAGCTGCTCTCATAATCTACCTAAATGTTAAAACCTGTTGGGTAATAATACCGGGAGCGTCACAGTCCAAATTCTTAGGGGGCTTTTTTTTTTTTTTTAATATTTATTTTTTTTCTATTTTTTTCTTTAAATTAAATTGAATTATGTTTCCTAACACCTCTGCGGACGACTCTTTCTTACTTTAACAGCAGACTGCCTTGTATGTGTCATCACGTGTGTTTGGGAGAACTTCACGGGGAGGCGTCCGGGTAGCTTGGCGGTCTACTCCGTTGCCTGCCAACATGGGGATCGCCGGTTCGAATCCCCGTGTTACCTCCGGCTTGCTCGGGCGTCCCTACAGACACAGTTGGCCGTGTCTGCGGGTGGGGGGCCGGACGTGGTTATGTGTCCCGGTCGCTGCACTAGCACCTCCTCTGGTCGGCCGGGCGCCTCTTCAGGGGGTGGCGTGATCTTCCCGTGTGCTACATCCCCCTGGTGAAACTCCTCACTGTCAGGTGAAAAGAAGCAGCTGGCGACTCCACATGTATGGGAGGAGGCATGTGGTAGTCTGCAGGCCTCCCCGGATCAGCAGAGGGGGTGGAGCAGTGACCGGGACGGCTCGGAGGAGTGGGGTAATTGGCTGGATACAATTGGGTATCAACTGGGGACCAAAAAAAGGGGGGGGGACAAAAAAAAATACTTTACAGGGAGTGCAGCAGAAGTTTTATAGTTTAGGCACATCCATGGTATCTGGACTATTATCAATGTGTGCTACGTCAGTTCAACTTGTGTGTGTGTGTTTGTGTGTGTGTGTGTGTGTGTGTGTACCAGGTTTTTGTATCAAACCTGAAACCTCCTACCTTGTGGGGACGTTTAATGGGTACCCATGAGGAGAAGGGTCCATTTTAGGGTCAGCACTTGAGTTTAGGGTTAAAATTAGAATTAGGATTAGGTTAAGGTTAGGGTAAGGATAAGGATTAAGGTTTAGGTTAATGGTTAAGGATAGGATTAGGTTAATGTTAGGGTTAGGGTTAAAGTTAGGATTAGATTAAGGTTAGGGTAAGGGTTAAAGGTTAGGATTAGGTCAAGGTTAGGGTGAGGGTTAAAATTAGGATTAGGGTTGGGTAAGGGTTAAAGGTTAGGATTAGGTCAAGGTTAGGGTAAGGGTTAAGGTTAGGATTAGGTTAAGGTTAGGGTAAGGGTTAAAATTAGGATTAGGTTAGGGTAAGGGTTAAAGGTTAGGATTAGGTCAAGGTTAGGGTAAGGGTTAAGGTTAGGATTAGGTT
>NC_079219.1:55920681-55941537 GCF_029633865.1 Lampris incognitus
ACCGTTAGGATGTCTCCTCTCTTCTTCTCTTCCTCATTATCTACCGTTAGGCTATCTGCTCTCTTCTTAATTATCTACCATTAGGCTATCTGCTCTCTTCTTCTCTTCTTCATTATCTACCGTTAGGCTATCGCCTCTCTTCTTCTCTTCCTCATTATCTACCGTTAGGCTGTCTCCTCTCTTCTCCTCTTCTTCATTATCTACCGTTAGGCTATCTGCTCTCTTCTTCTCTTCTTCATTATCTACCGTTAGGCTATCGCCTCTCTTCTTCTCTTCCTCATTATCTACCGTTAGGCTGTCTCCTCTCTTCTCCTCTTCTTCATTATCTACCGTTAGGCTGTCTCCTATCTTCTTCTCTTCTTCATTATCTACCGTTAGGCTATCGCCTCTCTTCTTCTCTTCCTCATTATCTACCGTTAGGCTGTCTCTCTTCTTCTCTTCTTCATTATCTACCGTTAGGCTGTCTGCTCTCTTCTTCTCTTCCTCATTGTTAGGATATCGCCTCTCTTCTTCTCTTCTTCATTATCTACCGTTAGGCTATCTGCTCTCTTCTTCTCTTCCTCATTATCTACCGTCATGTCTATCTCCTCTCTTCATCATTACAGTAAGGCTATCTCCTCTCTTCTTCATTATCTACCGTTAGGCCTATCTCCTCTCTTCTTCTCTTCATTATCTACCGTTAGGCCTATCTCCTCTCTTCTTCTCTTCATTATCTACCGTTAGGCTATCTCCTCTCTTCATCATTACAGTAAGGCTATCTCCTCTCTTCTTCTCTTCATTATCTACCGTTAGGCTATCTCCTCTCTTCTTCTCTTCTTCATTATCTACCGTTAGGCCTATCTCCTCTCTTCTTCTCTTCTTCGTTATCTACCGTTAGGCCTATCTCCTCTCTTCTTCCTCTGGAATGTCACGCGCCCGCTGGTGTCGTCACGCGCTGAAAAACCTGCTGTGTTTTGGTGCCGGTTCGGAACTAACTTTTCGGGTTCGCAACCGACGTATTTTCGGTCGAAGTGCTCTGAACCGTTCAAAAAAAAACAAAAAAAAGGGGTTTGCGAACCGGCCCCGAACCCGTTCCCTGTTGGTGGAAAAGGGCTCTCTGTGGACTTGCACGACGATCCTCTCCAGCTTACCTAAAGCCAGCCACCACTGCCAGACTGTGGGGAACTCCAGCATCACTGCAACACAATGCGTTACACGTTAAACACGCGCAGTTGGTAAACACACCTCTTTTCCATGCATGTGTGCGTGGGTGCGTGTGCGCGTGGGTGCACGTGTTCACCTAAGCTGGTGAGGAGAACATGCAGAAGGGTGACGGTGAGGGCATAGTCCCACACCCATCTCCTCACCACCGCAGCGAACAGCAAGCCGCTGCAGAAGTAGGTGAGCTCCATGGAGAGGAGGTTCACTAGGTGAGACCAGCACAATGGTTAAAACAAAAACAAAACCACGACCAGGCAAAACCGCACACGTTCCTCGTTCAGCATGCTTGGTCTATAGCGGCGTGCTCTCACCCAAATACTTGGAGTTGGATTCTGCAGGCTCAGTCTTGAAGTCGAATGGAATCAGTCCATCGAAGTGATCCAACCTGAATGGGAGAGGTGGTGGTGGTGGTGGGGGGGTTCTGGGGGTTAATACGTGCAAAACAAACAATTTATGGGAGCGGGGCAACGCAGGCGAGGGATAGGTCAGCATTTTGTAAGCCGTCAGTTATCGGAATTCTTGCGTTATCTTCCTGGCGGCGGGTAAATGGAGGCTAAATAGATGGGGGGTGGGGGTGGGGGGGTGATGAATATGATTTCAGCAGGGTTTGAAGATTTGTGGAGCTCTTTTCCTTACTCTCGAAACGAGGCCCTTGTGGTTTGTTGGTTAGAGAAGTGGTGTGTGTGTGCGCGTGCGCGCGCGCGCGCGCCTCTGCGTGCGAAAGAGACGGAAAGTGAAAGAGAAAGAGGGTTTCTCACCTGAAGGCGCCGAAGCACACACTTCCGATCATGTAGTAGAGAGAGTAAAAGATGAGCAGACAAAGCAGCAAATGGATGAGCACTGTCTGAGGGAGGAAAGCAGAGAGAGAGAGAGGGGGAAAAAACAGTGTGCATGTGTTGGGTGGGTGGGTGGGAGGGAAGAGGGGGCTATTTCATGACAGCAGCACATCAGTATCGTCGGCACCATATCGCCGCAACTTGCCTTCACAACACAACATGGCATAAAACGGCAACCCTTGAGCAGCAGATAGAGAGCTATCGACTATTGGCTGGGCTGCCTGCAGTGGGAGGGATGTGCGCGTTTAGGTAAGCGAGCAGGGAGAAGTGTGCAGCAATCTTAAGGTGGTCTGTTGCACAGAAACTGGGGTTCGATTCAACGACGTTTCCAGTATGCAAAAGTCAGTCACCTTTTTACCCTCAACAAGAAAAAAACCATAACCTGTTATGTTCTGTCTCATGACATGTCTGTGAATGTTGTCGTTCATTGCCCACCGCACATGACTTTGCAAACAGTCGAGCTTCGACAGCCAGACTGACGAGGCGACCGGCTGGCCAAGGCAGATGTTCTGATTATCATCAATCGTGCCCTTACCTTCGAATCGACCCCTTTCCCCTTGAACGCCATCTCATGGTCGGTAGGCCCTACTTGATTATTATTTTTTTTCTAAATTGCAAAAAAAAAAAAAATCCCATGTAGGCTTGCAGCAGCCAGCCAGCCCTGCGACTCTGTTGATCTCTCTTGAGTTTGGACCTCTACCGCCATCTAGCGACGAAGGAGAGACTACCCCGGTTTCGACGGTGATGTGATTTTAAAGGCATCTAGGTTAGGGTACTTTCTCAACAAGGCGGCCTACCGCCGACAGAAATAGAGTTTCTTTCCTTCACACACACACACACACACACGCTTCATGAAACCGACAAGATATGAGCAGCGTGAGATCTGCAGCTCGAGCCCTCACGAGGCCGCCTGTCCCCCTAGCTGGACGTTCGCGTTTGCGAGAACTCGAGTGTTCCGGATCGTTTGTTTTGCGAGGTCGTAGTTTGTTTTCGTGTTTTTTTTTTAAATCTTTGGAGAGGGGAAAACTGCCCCCCTCTTCTCCGTGCGGATGAAATAACAGGCTGCTAAAAGAAGCGAGCCCGAGTCGTGACATTTTGGGTGAAACGGCGTGCGGGTTTTTTTTTTTATCCGAGCCCTCACTTTTCGCCGAAGTGATTAAAAGTGTGTGTGTGTGTGTGGGGGGGGGGGTTGTCGTGACGTCAGCGGGGTTATTATCCAGTCGGTGCCTATTTGATAGAGGTGGACATCCGCGGGGGTCGAAAGCGAGATCCGTGCACGAATTAAGGGCACTTCGATCGGCCCGTTACCCCCCCTCCCCCCCTCCCAACTTGGCGTTTGTTGTCTGGTCTTTCCTTACTTTTCTAGCCCGAGGGGGGTGTAAGCGTTTCACAAACTGTCGTT
Organism: Lampris incognitus; assembly: GCF_029633865.1. Lineage (NCBI taxonomy): Eukaryota > Metazoa > Chordata > Actinopteri > Lampriformes > Lampridae > Lampris > Lampris incognitus. The sequence goes on from NC_079219.1 coordinate 55,924,120, forward strand.
TCGCTATCAATTTTTTTTTTGTGTGTTTTTTTTTGTGTGTGTCGTGTCCGGCAGCAGCGGCCGCCGCTGTTTGCGGATCTCACGCAAGACAAACCGGTAAGGAAAACAAGTCCGGGGCCGCCTGGTCACTTGGCCATTACTGCGCTCGGTGAGATTATTATTCAGACACTGCGGTCTCTGCGCTCCCTCCACTCACATGTTTTACCGGGGGGGGGGGGGGGGGGGGAGAGGACGACTCTTGAGACTGTCGTGGACCCCGGGAGGGAGGGAGGGAGGGGGGATGTGGGGGGGGGGGGACCGGGACCAACAAAACTCTCTTTTTTGAGAGACGGGGTCGGCCGCCGAGGCGAAATGCGAACGTCGGTTCCGCTCCGGCCCCCTTGATGGACCTTCTGCCTGTAAGCGCTGAAGTTTTCCGAGATTCAAAGTTGTCAGGCGGCGCGCGTTGCGCGCATGCGCGTCCTCCTATCCAGCTCCAAATAAGAGTTAAAACAGAGACGAGGTGAGTTCCACAATTTCTCAAAAGAGCACGGGCGCGAATAGTCGCGTCGTTACCGGCAACAACCGCGACAATGTAGCGAGCCGGCGTCCGTCCTTCCGGCGTGCGACGGCTCGTGCCCGTTTCCACTTTGATTTGAAAAAACGGTGAGAATAAATCGGGCGGCCGGCGGCGGCGGGGGGGGGAGGAGAGGCGGAGGGGGGGGTGGTGTTTGGGGGGGTTTTGTTGTGTTTTTATTTTTTTTGGGGGGGTTGTTTTTTCTTTCTTTCAAGTTTCTACTTGGGGAGAAATGACTCGAGCCAACAGTGTTACGGCGACTCGGACAATAAACGCCGCGCCGTTCCGGGCGTGCGTGTCATTTTAACGCCAACCAAAAAAATACTACTAATAAGAATAATTGTTATTCTGTACGGTGCGTTTTTTCCTCTCCCCCCCCTCCCCTCCTCTCCTCCCCCCTCCTCCCCCACCCCGGTTGTTTTTAACCGGAAAACTTATTTATTACGGCTCGTCCTCAGCTCGCCACATCCAGTCCCAATGCTAAGCGTTAGCCGCCTAGCCGTGCTCAGTGGAAGTGAACGGAGCGGATGGCTGTTTCTCGGGCTAGCGCGGAGCGGCTAGCTGGCTTGTGGGGGGCTAGCCGTACGCCAGCGCTAAGCTAGCAACCCGGGGCTGACATTCCGTGACAAGAGAGAGAGAGAGAGAGAGAGAGAGGAGAGGAGAGAGGGGGGGAGGAAAGTAAAGAAAACGTCCGCGGCGACGGAAAACACCCGGCCGGCACATCGCGCGGCACGCGTCCGCCCCCCGTCCGACGCGTGGCGGGTCCGTGGCGTTTGTTTTAATTGGCTAACTCCGGCAACTCGCACAGGAGTTTGAACCGTGTTCGCTGGCCTCTTCCTACGCTCCGCCATTTTGTACCGAGAGCGATGCTAATCATGGGCGCTCCCGCATGCACTTTATTTATGGGCCGGGGTGCGACGGAGGTCTGCGGCGTGAAGTCCAACCCGGCCGGGGTCGGGCGGCGTTGACCGTTGCGCACTTTGCCCCCACCACCACCCACCACCCGGGGGGGGGGGGTTGTGACCGCCGGCCATGCGGGCAGTGTGACAATATTCCCCGCGCCGGACACGCGTCAAGACCGCAACGTTGTATCGCAGCCTCGGCGCGCGGAAAACTCTCCCGAGTTCCGCCGGCGGACGCGGAAAACCACGTCTCCCGTGCGGCCGGTGCACGCTCGGCCGCCTGGGACGTGCGCGGCCGGGCAAACGGCGGATTTGGGGGAGATAGCGTCAAAACAAGGGAAAGATGAACTTGCGCCGTTAACTCGGGGTCGGCGCGTCTCTCCCCGCGTCGGCCGGCGACCTCGGCGGAGGTTCGCCCTACTGAGGTGGTTTGTGCACGTATTTCCCCGCTGGCTGACCCGCAAAACAACATTATTGTTGACTTGTTTTGTCTGAATTCGAAGTGCATGGTGTATCCCGCGAGCCGGCGCACACTCGCCCCCTAGCGGTGATGCGGCGCGGTGCGACACTCGCAAGTGCAGGTATCCTTTGCTTCACAGTCTTGGGCTGCTTGGCACGTCGAGGAGGGACGGGGACCCGCGCACTGCCATAGCCGCGCGCGCTGAGCGCGGGTGGTGTGAGAGAGTTGTAGGAATCCGGTCGGCACTGCGGAGTTGACCCCCCTTTTTATTTGAAGGAGGACTTCTTTTGGAACTGTAAATATGCGACTGAGTTTGTCCCGGTTGACAGTAAGGCCTTCAATGCTGATGTAATGATGTCATGTCAGGTGGTGAGAGGTACTGGGATCATAGGAGTAAAGATGACTGACACTCCACCCAGTGACGGTCCCTCCCAAGGAGCAGAGTTTGACATGATGGGCGCGCTGGACTGGAAGGACGGCATTGCCACGTTGCCAGGCAGCGACATCCGGGTATGCTGGAGACTTCCCTTGCAACTTAGAGCGACTAATTGATTACATGTATTTGTATCTTTGTCTGTTTTCAATTGTCCACATAGAAATTATGTTCTTCTTCTTTTGTGCCTCTTAGTTCCGCATGACAGAGTTTGGAACTCTGGAGATTGTCACAGACGGAGAGGTCAAAGGGCAGGAGGCAGAGCCCAACTCGAAGACGCTGGACCCGGCACCGTCTCACAGTCCCACCCCTCCGCCAGAGGGCCAATCGCTGACCAGCGCAGCCTCAGCTCCGGACAATCAGAACCACCCAGGGTCATCTCAGGGTAAGGCACGCAGCACTCATTTAATTCCTGCAGTATTGTATTGACCATTATCTGCAGCCGCCGTTTTTGTTTTACTTGGTATGGTGAAGCGATTTAGTTTCAGCCCCTGCCTGTACTCCGTCTTGTAGCCCCCGGTCCTGTGCTTCTGTCACTGGAAGAGGGGCCCAGCATGGAGGGGCCTAGCGTGGAGGTTGGTCCCAGTGTCGAGGTCGGCTCCAGCGCAGACGTGGGTCCTAGCGGGGAGCTGGCGAGCTGCAGGGCCTGTGGCGGCCATGTCCCTCGAGATGTCCTCCTCCAGGGTAAATTCTGCAGCTCGGTTTGTGCCCAGCCTTCCAGTGGCAGGTAAGGACCCCCCTTTTTGTTAATAATATAGCATTTCTGTCATCACTCTAGTTTTCATGGTCTGTTGTGACAGGGCAACACTGTGACTTAGCGGTTAGCGTTGTTGCCCCACAGCAAAAGGGTGACAACTTTGATACCAGTAAGAACTATGCAGGTTTCCAGTAGAAATGCACCAATCCACCAGTTCCGATCTGATTCCAATACCTGAATTTGGATACTGAAGGATGGCGATAGCAGAGCTCTTTTTTCTTGAATATTATTATTATTATAGTTACATTATAGTCATCCATCCATCCATCCATCCATTATCCAAACCACTTATCCTGCTCTCAGGGTCGTGGCGATGCCTGTTATAGTTATATTATTGGTTTTTTTGTACTTTGAATGTATGTGTTCTTGTAGGTTTTGGATATGTTTTTGTCTTTGTGTTGCACTGCTGTGGGCCGGGGAAAACGATATTTCCTTTCATTTCGTTCCTGATTCCTGATTATTATTATTATTATATAAAATGCAACTTGATCGACTGATTATTATTATTCATCGTCGTTGTTGGTACTATGTGCATGCTCACATGAGGCTGTAGTAAAACGCACAACACTTCTTTATCAAAAGAGCCACGAATACACAAAAATGCATTAGATTCAGACGTATCGCAAAGCAATTTGTTTGAATTGTAGTTAAAGTAGGCTGCACATCCAAACAGGGTGTAGGAGTGCAAACTCCTACGGTAACCGTCTCGATGCGTGCTCAATAATCCGGGTAAGAAAATCAAAGAAAGTCAAATCGGTTCATCTGGACACAACGTTTATCGACTGACAGATACGCTTCATCGCTCATCGAAGTGACCTCTTGAGTCTCAACTGGCTGTTGCATGACAACTGAAGCCAACGACCAGTTTCATATGCAAATGTGGGTGTGGCCATTAGCTAAAGTTTCAGCGGCCATGTGTGCTAGTCACAGAGGATTTGGGAACGTTTGCAATCACGGCCTAGTAGGAGACCCATGTACTGAAGAGGTCACTTAGCTGAGTGATGAAGCGTATCTGTCAATAAACGCCGACCAGAGGAGGCGCTAGTGCAGCGACCAGGATACATACTCACATCCGGCTTCTCAACCGCAGACACGACCGATTAGTGTCCGTAGGATCACCCGACAAAGCCGGAGGTAACGCGGGGGATTCGAACCAGCGATCCCCGTGTTGGTAGGCAACGGAATAGACCGCCACACCACCCGGACGCCCTTAGTCCTCATGTTCGTGAGGAGCTGTCTCTGGAAACATTCAGCAGACAAGCGTCGGGGTCACCAGTGTGGAAGCTGGGAGAAAACATAGATGAGCAACTTTCACCCGCATGAACGCGTGTCATCCCATCCCCATATCCACCACCCCGCCCAACGGCATGGCCCGGCATCGCCATGGCTACACCCTTAAAGCGAGCACGTCAACGTCATACAAACAACAAGCGACGGTGAATTATGTCCCTAAGTCCACTACAATGTACCAGTTTGGCTATGGGCTTAAAAGTGCATTACTACATGTTTATTATTCCTAAAAATACCCGACTAGGGAATCTGAATTGGCCACGGATCGGCAACGTCAATCCGCCATCCGATGAGCGAGTTACGTTCAGTATCGGCACCCGATATCGAGTCGGGTCGGTCCCAACCCTAGTTCCCGGTTTCCTCCCATAGGCACACATGTTGGGTGAATTGTAGACTCTCGCCTTCCCGTAGGTACGACTTAAAACGAGGGGTTGCATGCGGGTCCTGTAACAGACTTGTGGCCTGTCTGTCTGGGATTTCTTCAGGCCCACTGTCCGCCGGGATAACTGCAACCCGCCGACCTCCCCCACAGCAAACCTTTCCTGGATTAAGCTAGCGAGTCAAAACCCCACTTGCTCCCTGGCTCTTGGTTGCCCCCTGATGTGCGCCGCATTACATTTTTCATGTGATTCGTTGTCGGTCTAAATCGATTTGAACCGATCTTTCTGTCTGGCGCTTTTATTTATTTACGATGGTGAACATCGCTCGGCGCTCGGGTCGGCGCTGGTTGTTTATAAAATGGGCTTTATGAACGAGTTTGACTCGAACCTCCGTTCGCCAGGTCCTCCCCGGGGGAACCCAGGGAGAGTCAGACGGTCGAGGGCGAAAGGCTGGGCAAGCGAGTGCGCAAAAAGAGGAAGATCTTCATGGATTCCGGCGATGAGGAGGAAGACAACCAGGAGGAGGAAGAGGTAAAACGAACCGATGATTCATGTTGGTTTTCCTCGCCGCAGAGCGACGGGATAATCTGATTTTAAAACGCTTTCCCTTATTGCTCTAGTTTACATTATTCATACGGGTACGGCGTAATTGCTCAGGTGTTAAAGTGAGAAAATACCGGTTTAACGACAAACGAGGCTAACTGCCAGTTAAATGGCTTCTGTCGCAATCTGATTATTGGCCAATCGTAATTCCCCTTTTTAGAGCGAGGGAAAACATACAAGGAAGGCCGCGGCGGCTTCCTCTTGGTAACGTGAGAGAAGAAGAAATTCATCACCATACTTTTGTTCCCTCTCTCGTAGGAAAAGGCCAAGGCTTCCAAAGGCAGGAGGGCTGCCAAACTCGCCAGGCTGGGTAGGTTGTGACGCTGTTTACCCCCCCAGGGTGTAGCGGGAGGGCTGTCAGGATGAATACTGAGTGTGTTCACATGAAGGCCGCGTCAGAATATCTGTTTTCCAAAGCACCGCGTCTTTGGTCGAATCCATTTTTTGGGGGGTCTTAAAATCTGGAAAGTCATCAAAACAAAAAAAATTTTTTTTTGTTTTTTTAATCTGCTGAGTAGTTTTTCTGTTTATCGGCCCCGCCGGTTGCTGCGGGTTACTTCCCGTTTTGCTTCCCGGCTACTTCTACGTGTCTCGAACCACGGGAACGTAGCTTGACCTAAAGTTGCCTCCGGCTTGGTCGGGCGTCCCTACGGACCCAACTGGCCCTGTCTGCGGGTGGGAGGCCGGATGTGGGTATGCGTCCTGGTCACCGCACCTAGCGCCTCCTCTGGTCGGTCGGGGCACCTGTTGGGGGGGGGGAGGGGGAATGGGGGGGGGATAGTGTGAGCTTCCCACGTGCTATGCCCCCCCTGGCGAAACTCCTCACTGTCAGGTGAAAATAAGTGGCTGGTGACTCCACATCTATCAGAGGAGGCATGTGGTGGTCTGGATCGGGGGGGGGGGGGGGGCAGAGATCAGGGCAGCTTGGAAGAGTGGGGTAGAATTATTCTTGGAAGAGTAATTGGCCGGATTCAATTGGGGAGGAAAAGAGGGGGGGAGGGTCCCCCCCACCCCCAACCCCAAAATCTGGTTGAATTCATAGGGCGGCACGGTGGCGCAGTGGTTAGCGCGGTCGCCTCACAGCAAGAAGGTCCCGGGTTCGAGCCCCGGGGTAGTCCAACCTTGGAGGTCATCCCGGGTCGTCCTCTGTGTGGAGTCTGCATGTTCTCCCCGTGTCTGGGTGGGTTTCCTCCGGGGGCGCCGGTTTCCTCCCACAGCCCAAAGACATGTAGGTCAGGTGACCCGGCCATACTAAATTGCCCCTAGGTGTGAATGTGTGTGTGTGTGTGTGGGGGGGGGGGGGTCCTGTGATGGCCTGGCGGCCTGTCCAGGGTGTCTCCCCGCCTGCCACCCAGTGACTGCTGGGATAGGCTCCAGCATCCCCGTCACCCTGAGAGCAGGATAAGCGGCTTGGATAATGGATGGATGGATGGATGGATGGATGGATGGATGGATGAACACTATTAGTAAACAATTATTAGTCACATTAGTTAACTGTTAATTAACTGTTAGTTAATGCTTATTACATCATTAATGTTAATTAATGTACCGTTATTGTAAAGTGTTACCTACTTTTTTTCTATTATTTATTTATTTATTTTATTGTTCTTATCTAGTTTAAAGCGTCCTTGGGTTCCTTGAAAGGCGCTATGCAAAACTTTGTTGTTGTTGTCATTGTTGTTGTTGTTGTTGATGACGCTCTTGACTTGGATTCAACCCCCAGTGACCGCGCCGCCTAAGAAGAGGGCGTGGAGCTGGCCTGCTTACCTGGAGGAGGAGCGAGCCGTCGCCGCCCCCGTTAAGCTGTTCAAAGAGGTATCGTGGCTCAGCCCTTACGAACACGCGCGGCGTTATACGGTCGGCGTCACGCGGGTCAACGCCGCCGTCGATCCGCTGCCGACGCGGAGGTGTAACCCGCCGCACGTTTTGTGTTGCAGCACCAGTCGTTTCCTCAGAGCAGGAATGGCTTCAAGGTGGGGATGAAGCTGGAGGGACTGGACCCCTGCCACCCGTCCCTGTTCTGCGTGCTCACCGTCGCTGAGGTACGCATGCGGACGGGTCTGTTTTGAGGCTTTGGCCGGACCGCCGCCCCCCCGCCCTTTTTCACCCGAACTGTTGATGGGTTTTGATTTGATGGGTTACGTGGAACTTTCCGGGTATGTGAAACTTTACTTGACAAACTTAACCGGTTCCGATTCTAGCGGTTCTGATTCTAGTGGTCTGAAGCGGAGACGCATGAAGTGCTCGAGCAGCAGACGAAGCGAGAAAAGAAATAGAATCAAAAAATGAAGATAACCGTAAAACAGGGGTCCCCAACAGGCGGCCCGCGGGCCACGTCCGGGGCCGCGACGGGTTGATTTATGGGTCCGCGAGAGTTTTTGGAGAAATGCCGGAGGGAGGAATTTGTTTTATTTCCCTACCAAAAATTTGTAAAAAAATAATTAATTTCTTAGTAAAAGTGAGACTAGTAATATATCGAAAAATAGATGAAAAATCTCTGTTTAAATTATAACGCCTGCAACGTATCGACGCCGAAACAAGCTAACGAACAACATGCTGCTGGAGGTTGAGGGGCCCCGTGGTTTTAACAGTGGCCCTAAAAGTGGCCCCGCTATGAGAAGTAATTGGGGACCCCTGCCGTAAAAGGTCTTAGAAATAAGGAGGTTTGGGGACAAAGGACATATAAAACCCGGCGGGGTAATAACAGAGTTATAATCGAGTAAAGCTAGAGTTATACTGCACAACTTCTTTTGTTCCCACTCTCTTTTTTTCTCCCCAACTGTGTCCAGCTAATTACCCCACACTTCCGAGTCTTCCCGGTCGCTGCTCCGCCCACCCCCCTCTGCCGATCCGGGGAGGGCTGCAGACTACCACACGCCTCCTCCGATACATGTGGAGTCGCCAGCCGCTTCCTTTCACCTGACAGTGAGGAGTTTCACCAGGGCGACGTTGCGTTTGGGAGGATCACGCCATTCCCCCCCAGTTCCCTCCCAAACAGGCACCCTGACCGACCAGAGGAGGCGCTAGTGCAGCGACCAGGACACATACCTACATCCGGCTCCACCCGCAGACACGGCCAATTGTGTCTGTAGGGACGCCCGACCAAGCCGGAGGTAACACGGGGGTTTGAACCGGGATCCCTGTGTTGACAGGCAACGGAATAGACCGCTATGCTACCCGGACGCCCCCGTACTGCACAACTCTTACCCCAATTAAAGTCAGGATTCACGCTCGGGCCGAGTCCACAGACTTGGGTTTGAATTAGAAAACGCACAAGTGTGTGAGGGGTACAGATCTCTTGCCTCCTCCTCCTACTACTCCTCCTCCTCCTCCTCCTCCTCCTCCTACTACTACTGCTACTACTGCTACTTTCGGCTGCTCCCGTTAGGGGTCACCACAGCGGATCCTCTGGTTCCATCTCTTCCTGTCCTCTGCATCTTCCTCTTGTCATGCCCTCCTCTCCAGCTGCCTCTGGACGTGCCTTCCCCCTCTTCTTCTCCTTTGCCTAACAGAAGCGTAGTTTCCACCGGCACCCTGCCGGCCAACAGTACCGGTGGCGGTCGTTGGTAACCCGGGCCTCGACCAGTCCTGTACGGAAGTCTGCTTTATGATCCGCATATTTGATCTGGCAAAGATTTTACGCCGGATCTCCTTCCCGACACAACCCTCCCATTAATCCGGGCTTGGGACCGGCACTGAGAAGGCAACGGCTTGTAGATCCTCAGGAAAATACAGGAAATGGGGAAAGAAAAATGGCAAACAAGAGTCTGGAGCCATCTCCAGATGCAGTAGAGCACACAAGTGGAAGAAAAGTTCATCGAATTGTGGTGGGAACACGATTGTCGGCGCTGTATAACACGAATTGCAAGGACCTATCGCAAACCGCACGGACAAAGAAAGACACGTGTCGAGTTTGTCCTGCTAGCGGTGTCTCGTGGAGAGCGCTCACGTTCTCACGTCTTTGTTGTTTCCAGTTTGGCTCAGTTGCAGGTACTTGGCCAACTACCCCGCTCTTCCGAACTGTCCCGGTCGCTGCTCCGCCCCCTTCTGGCGATCCAGGGAGGGCTGCAGACTACCACGTGCCTCCTCCGATACACGTGGAGTCACCAGCCGCTTCTTTTCACCTGACAGTGAGGAGTTTCGCCAGGGGGGATGTAGCGCGTGGGAGGATCACGCTATTCCCTCCAGCCCCCCTCCCCCACCCGACCAGAGGAGGCGCTAGTGCAGCGACCAGGACACACACCCACATCCGGCTTCCCACCCGCAGACACGGCCAATTGTGTCTGTAGGGACGCCCAACCAAGCCGGAGGTAACACGGGGAGTCGAACCGGCGATCCCCGTGTTGGCGGTCAACGGAATAGACCGCCACGCCACCCGGACGCCCACCCGTCTGTCAGGGTTTTAAAAGTTGTGCAGCATTATCCCCCATCTTAAGTGAAGACGAGTGACACTAAGAGTGCAGGTGCAGGCTGTGTATGTGTAGAAGTGGGCGACATGACACCACCAGAACTCTACAGTGGTCTAACTCCTTGCTCGTGCTCTCCCGTCTTGATCTGCTGTCTCTGCACCACCCCACCCCCCACCCCCACCCCCACCCGACCCCCCCCAGATCCAAGGCTACAGGATAAGGCTCCACTTTGACGGCTACCCCGAGTGCTACGACTTCTGGGTCAACGCCGACTCCTGGGATGTGAAGCCAGCCGGCTGGTGCGAGAAGATGGGGCACAAGCTGTTGCTGCCCAAAGGTACACACACACACACACACACACACACTCGTTTTCTAACCATCACCACAAATATGCGGAGGAGAGGTAGGGAATAGCCGCCCCCCCTCCTAAAGATCTGCTTCTGAGGTGGTTGCGTCTCCTGCAGGCTGTAAGGATGGGGAGTTTAACTGGAGCATGTATGTGAAGAACTGCAGGGGTCAGCTGGCCCCCAAGCACCTCTTCAAGAGCCTCAACACGGTGAGTCGAGTCGGAATTCGGTTTTGTGTGTTTTTGTGTGCGCATGCGTGTGTGTGTGTCACGTTTAACTGGAGGATTTTTCCCTCCAGGAATATTCGTATGTATTTGTGTATTCAAGGGGCTCGGCACGTGTTTATTTACGCCTGTCTGTTTAGTCCGTGACTCCATCCGGGTTCCGGGCGGGGATGAAGCTGGAGGCGGTCGACAGGAAGAACCCGTCCTTGATCTGCGTGGCGACCATCGCCGCCGTCGTCGATAACCGGCTGCTCATTCACTTCGACAACTGGGACGACACGTACGATTACTGGTGAGCGCCAAGCAAGTTCGCTCGAGTTAACGAGGACACGAGAGTGCCACTTTCAAGCAGCTAGTCGCCCCTCTGAACTCGGAATCCAGAAAGCTGGAGATAAACAGATCGCTTTTATTTAGCGCTTTTCTAGCAGCAGCCACTCGAAGCGCAGTGACCGGGACGGCTCATTTGCCAAGTACCATTCGGAGAAAGGGGGACCATGCAAGGTAACAACCAGCTCACTGGGAACAGTTAGGGGGTCCACATTTTTGCCAGGAGGAGCTGAGGATCTAACCTCTGACCCTCCAGTTACCAGATCCACCTCCAAGCCACAGCTGCCCGCTGTAGACGAGCTGTGGATTTGATTTCAGGCCGAGAGAGTCGGGGGAAAGTTGGGATATTGCACAAAAGTCTAGGATAACCTCTCAGCTCCCAGACAACACGGTTTTCAGCTGCCGAGCGAGTGCAAGTGACTACTGTGTTCTGTCTGTGAGCAAAGATCAGAAATCCTGGAAGCTCTAAAAATGTCTTAAATTGAGTACTTATAGGAGGAGCGTTGTATTGGTATCAGAAAAACTATTTTAAATGCACATTCACCCGGTGTACCTTTTCAGGTGTGATGCTAGCAGTCCGTACATCCATCCCGTGGGGTTCTGTGAGGAGGCTGAACTGACCCTCACGACGCCAGCTGGTAAGAAACAGTGACAGGAGAGAAACCCAATGAGCAAAAAATAAAAATGGTACAGCTAGTCATCAAGAAGTGACCCATGTTTAAGGTATTACAGCGGTAACTGATTTGGAGAAACACTGAAGATAACTTGATCACCATCATTTCACGTTACTGAAGTTATCCCGTAGCCATATCTGGCTCCCTTTCAAAGGGTTGAGACTCACAAGAGTGAACAAAATATAAAAGTATGATAGAATACAGACTATTTAATTTGAATTAACCGAGGAACACATGCTAATATTGAGACTGTGTGCACAATATTCACCAGCAGTATCCATGAACCAGTACATCTGGTGGGGCTCACGGTCCTGCAGAATGTGTGTGTGTGTGTGTGTGTGTTTAGCCTTCAGTGACAGACGTGTTTCATGTTTATTCCTTTGCTCTCCGCAGAATATAAGCAGCCTAAGACCTTCTCCTGGGAGAAGTACTTGGAAGAGACTGGGACACAGGCCGCCCCGGCGCGGGCCTTCAAACCGGTACGAACTACCCACGAACACGCTCGTCTTCCCAGCCATATATAATAAACAGCACAGAACGATCATTTCACCGAGCTTTGCTTTTACGTCACGTTTCGTACATAAAAATGAAGTTGAAAGTGAGGGAAGGAGAAAAGTGAAAGCGTGTGCATGCATCTTTGCAGAAGGTAAAGGCAAAGCCCGGTCGGGATAAAGGCCGGCGGCTTGTGTGTGGTCTTGTACGTCAGAATGCTGACGGGAAGTACCGATGCATCATCCCACCTGCACATAAGTAATTGAGGTGGGGGCAAGGTCAGAGTTTGCGTTGACACCAGTTGGCCTGCCGACGTGACGGTTGTGCTCGTGTCGTCCTACAGCGGCCTCCTCATGGCTTCCAGTTTGGGATGAAGCTGGAGGCTGTCGATAAGAGGAACCCTATGCTCATCCGCGTGGCGACGATAGCCGACACAGAAGACCATCGGCTGAAGGTACACAATGTCTCTCTGGACGGGCGGGGGTGGCGTTTAGATTTCGCCGATTTGGGATTTCAGTTCCAGTTCCTCTCGTTGAGTCTGGTTCTTATCGAGATCCCTCTCATCCAGATCCATTTCGATGGGTGGAGTAAGGAGTATGACTACTGGGTGGAGACGGACTGCTCCGACCTGCATCCTGTAGGCTGGTGTCAGAAGACTGGACATCCTCTACAGTACCCTAATGGTGAGACACACACACACACACAGTGTTCTTTGTGGAAGGTCCATTAGTCAGGAAGGAGGGTCGAGAGAGATCCCAAATCTTAATCTCCGTGGATGAGTCGGCACAGTTTGTCTCCGCCTCCTGGAAGTAGCGGGCTGAATTTGCATCGGTCGGCGTTTTTGGGTTTTTACCGGTTTTTTTTTTTCACCCGAGAAATATCCAGATTTTTAAACTGATTTTCATTTTATGTTTCCACGGATCCAAAAGTTGTTCCTGTTCGTGTGAGGTTGTGTAACAAGCGTCCTCCTGTGGCCAGCTCGGCATTGCTTGGACGGCTTTGCAAAAGAAAAACCGACAACGCTGAGCCTTGTGGATTTGTAACGTAGCCAAAATGTAAACGTTCTCATCTGCGTTGCGTTATTAATGCATTTGTGTGTGTGTTTTTAGGCTGCACCGATACGACAGTCCCCCCGGGACAAGGTTGTCCCACCCCAGGATGCAATGGGGTCGGCCACATTAGAGGACCCCGCTACGGAACCCACTACACGTCAGTAGTTCCAGCTCACTTTTTTGCACCCTCTCTCTTTCGGATCCCATCCATCTTGGTCTTCCTCTCTCGCTCCTTTTCCGTGTGTGGAGGCTGTGGACGATGGGAAAAGAGTGCGACTTTTAAAACTGTGCACAGTTGTACCTGTGGTGGGCTGTTTGTAACTTATCGTGTGTGTGTGTGTGTGTGCATCCCTGCAGTCAGGTGAGCTGCCCGTACTCGGAGGTGAACCTAAACAAAGAGGGCTTGGTCCCGGACCGTCTCAGTGGAGAGCGACCTATGACCCTAAGTGGACCTCATCACCGCGGCCGACGCCCCGATCCTCACCCGGCCCCCGCGTCGACACAGACCCCCGCTGTGCCGGAGCAGCCCGAAGGGGCGGACGATTCCCAGAACAACAGGTGGACATAATTTAAAAGGACACGTAAAGATGCCAGCAGTGCCAAGGGGGGGGAATTCCTTTGCTCTTGCGTAACATACAGGAGAGACCTATTATTCTCCGAATCGCTCGTCTCCTCAGAGAAACGCTGCTCTTGTTGAGTTCATGCGAGCAGCCCCGCCCGCCCATGTGACATTATTAATTCTCAGTGAGATTCTGGTACTGATTCGGATTGTGCTGGCACCCTGACATTTGTGTCGGTTGCTTTGTGTTGCTAGGAAACCTCCAACGGCTGAAGCGGAGCGTCCCGGGCGCACCAGCCAGCCTGAGCCACAGGGTGGGGCCGGTGAGCAAAGCCACAACGGAGCGAGACCCAAACGGTACGTCCGCTCACTTCCCACCCGGCCATCAACCAAATCTGCCTCAAGTGCCGCAGGCAAACTTGTCTTTTTCGGTCGGGGTTACTTCTGAACTGCCGTTGGGTTATTTTCTGCAGGTCTGCCCCGGTTCCCAAGTACCTGAAGATGCACTATGTGAAAGAGGAGATTGGAGATGGTAAAGGTACATGTATGTGTGTGTGTAAATGGGAGATGGAGAGGGGGAATCATAGAGACAGACAAGTGTTGAATCCACCTGTGTGGCGAATGTCAAACTAACCGTCTCCTCCCCCTCTCTCCGCCCAGCCTCTCCAGACTCCATCTCCCTCCAGCAGGCCCTCCACGAGTCGGTGTTCTCCCCGGGCATCTCTTCCTCTCCCCCACACCGGGTGGCTCTGTGTTGGGACAAACACTGCCAGCTGCTCCCTGAGGTCCTGGGCCTCACCGCGAAAAGGGTGGCCACTTGGAACGCTGAAGAGGTCAGACTCGCCTACTGCCCATCCACCCGTTATCCAACCCACTTGTCCCGCTCTAAGGGTCACGGGGATGCTGGAACCTATCCCAGCAGTCACTGGGCGGCAGGCGGGGAGGCTACCTCCTGTCACGAGGCCTAAACACACTCCAGATCAAAATGCTCTTAATCTGACTATCCTATTTGTGTGTGTGTGTTGTGCAAATGTGATTTTAAATGTAAGTTCACATAAACACCGAAGGTGCACTTTCAAGGTGGACTTAGCGGTTGATCTTCAACAAAGGATATAGAAAGGAACTTTGGCTAGCAGATAAAAATAGCTTTCATGGGGCAACCCGTCTGCGATTTTGTTTGCTGACTGCTTTTGTCTCTGTGTCGGTCAGGTGGCCGGTTTTGTCAAAGGGCTCCCGGGTTGCAAAGAGCATGCGGCTACGTTTAGGACAGAGGTAAGAACAGCATCACAGACGAGGAGGGCATAATAAACATGGACAACCCCAAAGTAGAGACAAATTCAAATTGTCGCGTGATGTTGTACCGCTAAATTCCCCAGGAAGCATGCTAAGGAAACGTGTACGTCCTTGCTAAACATATGGGGGTGGTAAAACCTAAACCAGTTCCTCTTATCTCCTCAGCAAATAGACGGCGAGGCCTTCCTACTTCTTACCCAGGCGGACATCGTAAAGATCCTGTCAATCAAACTGGGACCCGCCCTGAAGATCTACAACTCCATCGTAATGCTGAAGAACGCCGACGAGGAGTAGGACCGGGCTCCGCACAGAATCGCTTCCTCCTTACTAGTCCGTCAGTTCCCCTGCTTTTATTAACAGCTCATTTAAGAGACAAGAGGGTCACGCCACCCGCAGGCTGCATTAGATCTGTCAAGTCCTGCGACTGTCGAGGTACAAGAGAGAAACGGAGCGCCGTCAGAACCGTAGGCCAATACCCCATGTCTCTCCAAGCCTCTCTCACAATGGACAGCCGGAGGGGGGGGTGGGGTGGTGGTGGTGGGGGGGGGGCTCTTACATTGTAACATAAGGATTCCTTAATTTATGCCATGTACGATGTTTTTTCCCCGAACGCTTGAGGAAGTAATAGCAGGAACCGTTCTGGACCGGGCGTCGTTATTCTGATGCAAATCCATTTTTATCTGTCGTCGTCAGGTAAGGGTGCTTCGGCTCAGAGCAGAAGGAACAAGTGGAGCGCGTGGTTCGCCTTTGACTTGAAACGGTTTTTTTTTGGCCTCCTCCCTCCCCCCTCCTCCTCCCCTTTCGAAGAGTTGCAAAAAAAACAAAAAACAATCGAGAACAGGAGGTTTTTAATGTGAAGCAGAAGCACTATGTAGTTCAACGCTTCTCCACTAGATGGAGGCGGTGGGTCGCCCTACAGGTGGAAAGTAGGGAATTTTTCAAGCGGTAGGTGTGTGCGTGCGTGCGTGCGTGCGTGTGTGTGTGAAACGACAACAAGAACTTCCCAGCAGCCCCTGGGTGTCGACTTCTGGTCAGGTATTTGTTCTGTGGGGGATTTGGACGGCTTAAGTGCTCCATTAAAGCTCCTGCAGGCCACGTGGAGCGAGACAAAATGAATGAGTTTGGTTTCTCTTTGTATTTCATTCTGTGGGAACTCTGAATTTGAATGTAAGAACAAACAAACAAACAAACAAACAAAAACAAAAACTCAACTCAGTTTTGTGAGAAACTCTTCCCCAGCGTCGATCGAGCCGACTGACCTCGGGAGTCCACGCTGTAAATAATACGCGGGTGTGCACCGGAAGGCCGCCGCGTCCTTACCGGAAACGACCCCCTGCTTGTTTATGCAAACGACCTGGTCTTAAACCAAGCGCAGAGACTCGGAGTTGTAAAGATTCTGAGAAATACTAAAAAAAAAGTACGTCGTCCGTGTCGCACTATAACACAGCCTGTAAAGTCCGCCATTTGCAATGTGTACATCCGCTATTTATACCCAGACAGCTTTATTTAAGTATTTTAATTTAAGGGGCCATGGTACGCAGTCGGTTTTGTTGGCTTGTGAGGTAACAACTGTACCTGTTTGCTAGAATGTGTGAATGGATGAAATAAATGAGATGCACACATGCTGTCATCACTTGGCCTCCGTAATGCCGCTACAGTCACCCCCCCCAACCCCACCCCACCCCCACGGTGCAACCCTGCGGTCGCAGACCTGCAGCGTTGAGGCTCGGGATCCTCTCGCGCCCCGGTTCCCCGGGAACTCGCCAAGCGCGGGCCCCACTGGGTAAACACAACGCCGTTGTGCGCTTGTTGTTCTTCGCCCCCCCCCCCGTCACTTTTCTAGCCGAGCCTCTCCCTCGTATTGCGCCACTCGGTATCGCCACCGACACAGAGCTGCTCCGTCAGTCTGGCCTTGGGAGTTTATAAGTTGTTATGTCATCCTGCTTTTTTGTGGGGGGGGGGGGTTGGTCTGTCAAAAGCATCGGTTTTACAGTGGCAGGCCCATCAGGACACGACTCGAGTGAACGTGTGCAAGTCAACACAGTCCTGCAAACGACAACCCTCCTGTGTCGCGGCGGCTGGGCTTCACGTCTGTCACGGTGTCCTCCTCACCCACTTCTTTTACCTAAACTGTGTGTCTGAGTGAAGGGCCGTACAAATCGAGGGGTTGCGAGTCTAATCTAGACGGGACAGCTGTCTAATCTAGACGGCACAGTTGTCTAATCTAGACGGGACAGTTGGCTAATCTAGACGAGACAGTTGCCTAATCCAGACGGGACAGTTGTCTAATCTAGACAGGACAGTTGGCTAATCTAGACAGGACAGTTGTCTAATCTAGACGGGACAGTTGTCTAATCTAGACGGGACAGTTGGCTAATCTAGACGGGACAGTTGGTTAATCTAGACGGACAGTTGGCTAATCTCGACGGGACAGCTGTCTAATCTAGACGGGACAGTTGGCTAATCTAGACGGGACAGCTGTCTAATCTAGACGGGACAGTTGGCTAATCTAGACGGGACAGTTGTCTAATCTAGACGGGACAGCTGTCTAATCTAGACGGGACAGTTGTCTAATCTAGACGAGACAGTTGTCTAATCTAGACGGGGCAGTTGTCTAATCTAGACGGGACAGTTGGCTAATCTAGACGGGACAGTTGTCT